>NC_037668.1:71177551-71221114 GCF_003255815.1 Theropithecus gelada
AGGCCGGGCGCGGTGGCTCAAGCCTGTAATCCCAGCACTTTGGGAGGCCGAGGCGGATGGATCACGAGGTCAGGAGATCGAGACTATCCTGGCTAACATGGTGAAACCCCGTCTCTACTAAAAATACAAAAAACTAGCCGGGCGTGGTGGCGGGCGCCTGTAGTCTCAGCTACTTGGGAGGCTGAGGCGGGAGAATGGCATGAACCCGGGAGGCGGTGCTTGCAGTGAGCCGAGATCACGCCACTGCACTCCAGCCTGGGAGCACAGCGAGACTCCGTCTCAAAAAAAAAAAAAAGAAAAAAAGAAAATACCACGCTAAGTGAAAGAAGCCAGTCACAAAAGACAACATATGGTAGTCGTATTCCATTTATATGAAATTTCCATACTAGGCAAATCTATAGAGGTAGAAAGTAGATTAGTGGTTGCTTAGGACTAGAAGGAAGTTGGGGAGATAAAAGGATGAGTGTAAAAGGTACAGGATTTCTTTTTGAGGTGATAAAAATGATCTAAACTTGACTGTGGTTGCACATATCTGTGAATATACTAAAAACCACTGATCTGTACACTTTAAATGGGTGAGTTGTACGGTGTGTGAATTATATATCCAAATAAAGCTGGGTTGTTTTTTGTTTGTTCATTCATTTGTTTTTTTGAGATGGAGTCTCGCTCTGTCGCCCAGGCTGGAGTGCAGTGGTGCGATCTTGGCTCACTGCAAGCTCCACCTCCCGGGTTCACACCATTCTCCTGCCTCAGTCTCCCAAGTAGCTGGGACTACAGACACCCACCACCACGCCTGGCTAATTTTTTTTTTTTTTTTTTTTTTTTTTTTAGTAGAGACAGGATTTTGCTGTGTTAGCTAGGATGGTCTTGATCTCCTGACCTTGTGATCTGCCCGCCTTGGCCTCCCAAAGTGCTGGGATTACAGGCAAGAGCCACCGCGCCTGGCCAAGCTGGGTTTATTTTTTAAGTGAAGGCAAGGAGATCAGTGAAAGACCACTATATATAGTAGTGTGAGTGAAACGATGGTGTGGTGGTAGCAAACTGGAAGAAATAACACGAAGAAAGAATGGACAGGGGTTGAATATGGGACTGAAAGGAGAAGAGTCTAGGATCGCTGCCAAGCTTCTGTTTATATGATGGGTGGGTGGTGATACCAGTCACTAAAAGAATAAAAACAGCTAATAGTTACATAGTACTTAATTGCTGGGCACCATTCCAAGCATTTTGCATGTATTAATTCATTCAGTCTTCAACAACCCTATTAGTAGGTACCATTATTATTCTCATTTTACAGAGAACAGGACTAGAGAGGCTAGTAACTTGGCTAAAATCTGATAGCTAGTAAGGGGCAGAGCGGTTTTTTGTGGATGTTTTTGTTGTTCTTGTTTTAAGACAGGATCTCGCTTAGTCTCCCAGGCTGGAGTGCAGTGATTCAATCATAGCTCACTGCAGCCTCAACCTCCTGGGCTCAAGCAATCCTCTTGTCTCAGCCTCCCAAGTAGATGGGACTACAGGCATGCACCACCATGCTCAGCTATTTTTTTTTTTTTTAATTTTTTTGTAGAGAGGGGTGTCTCCCTTTGTTACCCAGGCTGGTCTCAAACTCCTGGGCTCAAGTGATCCTCCTGCCTCAAGCCTCTCAAAGTGCTGGGATTACAGGCGTGAGCCACTGCACCTGGCCAAGAGCTGATATTTAAACCTGGATATTCTTGCTCCCTCTCTTAGCCACAGTACTATGCTGCTTCTCTGGCACAGTGAAAGGGCCAGATTTGGGTATAGTACACTTCCAAATTCACCACAAATATATCAATCACACACCACGTTCCAGGTTGTGGGCCCCAAAGATACCCTCGCCCAACAGAAGGTCTCCCCATTCCCACTGTAGCACTGAAGACCCAGGACCCCAATACACGCAAGTCAGCAAACTGCAGGTCCAGAGCACAGTCCTAAATGCTCAGCCTCACCTGCCCGCACCTGTTATAGCCTCAGTTCTCACTGCTTCACTCAACAGCCATATTCTCACAGGAGATGGCCTGGGTTGGGTGGGGCTTGGAGCAAAAGACCAGACCAGTAGCACAAACTTGTTTCCAGGTATAGAATGGAAAAGGTCAGAGGAAAAGCCTCATTAGGAGGCAGCTGGGAAAGGCGAACCCAGTGAGTACTTCATCCCAGGAACCTCCCTACAGCCCATCCTGACCACAAAAACAGAACTCCCACCAGTTGGCCCTGAGTCATTCATTCCCCTCCCGCCCCCAAGGAAGGGGTGATTTCCTGCAGGCAGCTCAGGCTCCTCCCAGGGGCTGTGCGTCCCACACTGCACTCCTGCCTGGGCGACAGAGTTAAGACTGTCAAAACAAAAACAAACAAACAAAAAAGTTGACAAAGATGTGGGGGAAATACAGCACCCTAACACGCTGCTAAGTGTATAAATGGAATCATCATTATTTGTTTATTTATTTATTTATTTATTTATGTGTTTGTTTATTTCGAGATGGAGTTTCACTCTTGTTGCCCAGGCTGGAGTGCAATGGCACAAACTCAGCTCACCGCAACCTCCGCCTCTCGGGTTCAAGCGATTCTCCTGCCTCAGCCTCCTGAGTAGCTGGGATTACAGGCATGTGCCACCACGCCCGGCTAATTTTGTATTTTTAGTAGAGATGGGGTTTCTCCATGTTGGTCAGACTGGTCTTGAACTCCTGACCTCAGGTGATCCGCCCACCTCAGCCTCCCAAAGTGCTGGGATTACAGGCGTGAGTCACCGTGCCCGGCCGGAACCATCGTTCTAGAGAGACAACTAGCAATGTTGAGAAAGAGATGAGGCGATAGAGAATCCTAGTGCCTAAAGCTACCTGTCCCTAATTTTCTAACTGGAAAAAAACCAGCAGGTGTTGGGAAATCTGAAAACATGGGGAGATAAAGGGCAAGTGCACAGGCACAGGCTCACGAGAGCCAAGAGCCAGTTATCTTCCCAGCTCACTGCTCAGTGACATCATGTTAGTAGCTTGAAACAGGCCATGACAGAAGTATTTACACCACAAAAAGCAGCAAATGTTACCAAACAGAACACCCTACCCCACCCCAGCCAGTTTGTCAGCACACCATAGCCTGAGCCAATCCTCATCCAGCAACCCCTTGAGTTCTCTGAACGATAGCTACCCAGAGATCAAGTACCAGTTTTATAAGCCAGGTCTTTGGCCTTATATCCCAAAAGGAAAGCCTAGGCCTGCTGAGCAGCATTGGACTTTCAAGAGCCTGCAGAACTCCTTCACCAAAGCAGGCAGACCTATATGGCCTCCTTTCTCCTAGATATCCCAGTTCCTGTTTGATATTCTAAAGAAATCAAGGCCTGGGCCAGGCGTGGTGGCTCACGCCTGTAATCCCAGCACTTTGGGAGGCCAAGGCAGGTGGATCACGAGGTCAACAGTTCGAGACCAGCCTGGCCAACATGGTGACACCCCATCTCTACTAAAAATACAAAAATTAGCCAGGCATGGTGGCAGGCGCCTGTAATCCCAGCTACTCAGGAGGCTGAGACAGGAGAATTGCTTGAACCTGGAAGGCGGAGGTTGCAGTGAGCCGAGACCGTGCTATTGCCCTCCAGTCTGGGCGAGAGAGCGAGACTCCATCAAAAAAAGAAAAAGGGGGGGAGAAGGAAGGAAGGAAGGGAGGGAGGGAGGGAAGGAAGGAAGGAATCAAGGCCTGGAGAAGACTACTTTTTTCAGCTGTGTGGAAGCAAAAGAAAATGGGAAAATGACAGGGATAGAGAGTGGACCTCCTCCCATGCAGAAGCAGAGAGCCCCTTTCTCAACTCTCAGAAAGCCCCTTTCTGACAGTCATATACAAGCCCCTTGCGGTCTCTGCACCTTTAACTGCTATTATACCGCCTCCCTGTAGAAGACACAGGACTTAGATGTAGGTGTAGAAGGAGAAGGAAGGTTTGAGGATAACTCTCAGGTTCCAGGCTTAGGAGCCTAGGTAGCCCATGAGAGATGCAGAACAGAGCTTGAAGAGAGGACCCAAAGGGTGTATGGGAGTTAGTTATATTTGGGGCTTGGGGAGTTTGAAGTGCCTATGGGACAACAAATAGAGATGTCCAATTGAGAATCTGAAGTTCGAGAGACTGATGAGATCTTGCAAGTTACCAGTGTGTAGACAGAGTTGAAGCCATGCGATCACTCTGGCAATAGAAAGGGCTGAGCAGGGACACCTGGAGGCAGCAAGATTTAAGAGAAAGAGCAACCACAGAAGGAAACTGAGTGGGGATGTGATAGGAGGTAGCAGGAAACCAGGAGAATGTGACATTGGAAGGATGAAGATTATCAAGTGTTGCAGAAAGGTTGAATACGAAGAGGATTAAGATGAGAGACACAGTGAGATGATTGTGGCTGGCTGAGAGGGAAGAAAGAAAGTAGGAGATAAGATTCAAGTAGGCAGGGGCCAGGTCAGGCAGGGCCAGGCATGCCATCAGAAGGCATTTGAGTGGTATTCTAAGTGGGAAATCTTTGGAGGATTTTAAGAGGGGAGTGAAGAAATCCGATGTGCATTTTAAACATATCACAGTGTTGTGTGGAGGACAGCCTGGGGGGTGAGGGTGGGAATGGAGGTGGGACACCAGTTAGGAAGCTATTATAGTAACCCAGACTTGGACTAGGACAGTAAGGGTGGAGGTGGTTAAATGTGTTCAGATTCAGTATACATTTTGAAGGAAGGTCTGACAGGACTTGCTAATTAATTGGATGTAGAATGCAGAGTAAGAGAGAGACAGGGATCAACGAGTATGGAGGGTGTTGGTTCAAGCAACTAAGTAGGTGGTAATGCTATTTACAGGGGTAGGCAAGGCTAGAGGAAAACCAAATAAACAGGGTTAGAGGTGGGAATGAGAATCCAGAGTTTTATTTTGACCACCTTAAGTATAAGATGCTTGCCGGGCGTGGTGGCTCCCACCTGTAATCCCAGCACTTTGGGAGGCTAAGGCAGGTGGATCACCTGAGGTCAGGAGTTCGAGACCAGCCTGGTCAACATGGCGAAACCCTGTCTCTACTAAAAATACAAAAATTAGCCAGGCGTGGTAGTGGGCGCCTGTAATCCCAGCTACTTGGGAGGCTGAGGCAAGAGAATTGCTTGAACCCGGGAGGCAGAGGTTGCAGTGAGCTGAGATTGCACCATTGCACTCCAGCCTGGGCAACAAGAGCAAAACTCCGTCTACAAAAAATTTTTAAAAGTATAAGATGCTTTTAGATATGCAAGTGGGGAAGTCAAGTAGGCAGTTGGCGATCCAAATCTGGAGCCCAGGGAAGAAGTCACAGCTAGAGATATCATTTTGAAGTCATCAGCATATACAGAGCATCAAAGCCATGGGACTGCATGAACACTCAAGTTGTGTTTCCCCTCTCACTTGATCTCACAGAAGTTTGGGTAGCCCTTGCCTGGGGACTGGGGAAGGCATCCAATGTCATTACCATCAGTCCTCATAATGTGAGAGCCAGGTACAGCTAAAGACAAATCTGAGTCAGGGACTGCTTGCAGAGAAATGGTGCCAGAGAAACTAAGACTTCACAGGAGGGCTGAAGGAGTTCCATCTCCTCCAGCACCTCCCACAATTCTGTTAGTAAAATTAATTAAGAAGGAAGAAGACAGGAAGGTGATATTGAGGATACTTAGTCTGTAAAGCCAGCAATGGGAGTCCCAGCTAAGGCCTGAGGGGCGAAAAATGGGAGTTAATGTGGCTATGCGCCCTCCCCACAACTCATCTCCTGTCCCCACTCCCACCCACACAAGAGTCAAGGCTCCTAGAATTGGCATAAAATCCATATACAGAGCAGTCGGAGGGGAAGGCTTGGGGTTCAGTGACAGGAGATGAGCACAGGCTGAAGAGCTGAGACCAGCCATCCACTGAATTTTTCTTTTTTTCTTTTTCTTTTTTTTTGAGACAGTCTTGCCCTGTCACCCAGGCTGGAGTGCAGTGGTGCAATCTTGGGTCACTGCAACCTCTGCCCCCTGAGTTTAAGAGATTCTCATGCCTCAGTCTTCTGAGTAGCTGGGACTACAGGCAAGCGCTACCACGCCTGGCTAATTTTTTTGTATTTTTAGTAAAGATGGGGTTTCACCATACTGGCCAGGCTGGTCTCAAACTCCTGACCTCAGATGATCCACCCAGCTTGACCTTCCAAAGTGCTGGTATTACAAGTGTGAGCCACTGCACCCAGCCCGACCCACTGGTTCTGAGCAAACAGGATAAAAGTATTGAAGACCATTGCTTCTCCAACTTTAAGTTACATTCAAACCATCTGGGGATTTTGGTAAAATGCAGGTTCTATTTTAACAGGCCTGGGGCGGGACCTAATATTCTGCATTTCTAATAAGTGTCCACCTAATGCTGTTGCTCCTGGTCTACAGACCACACTTTGAGTAGCAAGGGATTAGAGGCAGCCGTGGAGGCCGCCCATAACGGAGAGGGCATGTCCAGTTCCAGAGAGAATGTGTTTATTCATGCACAAAGTCACAGAACTATTAAAGTGGAAATACCCACCATTTGGCATGTTGTGGGGCAGACAGTCATTTCTCAGCACATTAGCCTCCTAAGAGCATAGCACAGTATGGTTGTTACTCACATGGGTTCTGAAGGTTGACCTCTTGAGCTTCATGTCTTAGTACATATGTAATCTTGGGCAAATCCTTAACTTCTCTACATCTGTTTCCTCATCTCTATAATGGAAATAACAAGACTATTGTGAGGACTGTCTAAGTGAATGGATATAAAGTGCTTAACACATGGCAGCATAGTTAGTACTCAGTAAAGGCTGCTATTCTGATGCTGTTATACCATTCTATAATCATTAACATAGATACAGAGGCTGACTTGCCTTTTGGTACACAGTCAAATATACAACCCCCATCTCCCTCCCACCAAAAGGCCTGTGTCCTCTCTTTCAAATTCCTCCTTCCCTCCTGCCCACTCTCCCTCCCCTGGCCCCTGGCCCCAGTGTGGTCTGGATGGGCCCCAGAGGGGCAGGGACAGGGACAGGACGTGGGGCTGTATCTGACAGGAACCTGAGGGGCTGGCCTGGGAGGGGATTGGGGCCCGGCTTCCTGAAGGGAGGATGGGCTAAGGCAGGCACACAGTGGCGGAGAAGATGCCCTCCTGGGCCCTCTTCATGGTCACCTCCTGCCTCCTCCTGGCCCCTCAAAACCTGGCCCAAGTCAGCAGCCAAGGTGAGGTGCACGGAGGGTGGAGATCACCTATGCCCAGGAAGAGGGAGCCCTGGGAGGTGATGCAGGGCCCTGGGAGGGGATGCAAGGCCCTGGGAGGGGAGGTAGAGTAAGAGGCTCTCCTGCTGGTCCCCTCCTCTTCCACGTAAACATGCCTGGGAGGACCCAGGGCCAACTCACCAGCTGTTCCTTAGATGTCTCCTTGCTGGCCTCGGACTCAGAGCCCCTGAAGTGTTTCTCCCGAACATTTGAGGACCTCACTTGCTTCTGGGATGAGGAAGAGGCAGCACCCAGTGGGACATACCAGCTGCTGTATGCCTACCCGGGGTAGGTGCTGGACTGTGCCCCACTCCCCATATATCTATCTGTCCCTGCATTTAGCTGAGTCCCACTCCAGCAGCTTTCCTGCCCGTCCGAGGATCACTCTGAATACAAGCCCTAAGTACCCAGTTTTTGAACAGATGTGCTTTGGATGTATGTGGGCCCCAACTCCAGCCCTACATAACCCCTAATCCCACCTATCCCAGGCATTAAGAAGAAAAATGGCAGTACTAGAGACAAAAGTTGGGCATGAGCCCAGGTCTGGGTCCTCAGGGCTCTGCCTGGTGGCTGTGTAGGAGGGATCTCTGCTATGCCAACAGGGAGAAGCCCCGTGCCTGCCCCCTGAGTTCTCAGAGCGTGCCCCGCTTTGGAACCCGATACGTGTGCCAGTTTCCAGCCCAGGAAGAAGTGCGTCTCTTCTTTCCGCTGCACCTCTGGGTGAAGAATGTGTTCCTAAACCAGACTCAGATTCAGCGAGTCCTCTTTGTGGACAGTGTAGGTAAGAGTCATCCTCCTGTCACCCGGCCCCTCCACTTGCTGCCCCCAGTCCAGCTCCTGGAATCAGACTTATCTGTGCCCTTCCGGCTCAGCACGGATACCCCTATTAACAGACCCCCGAGGCACCCCAAGACTCCCTTGTCATTCCTCCCAGCCTTGGCATCTAGAGCTAGAACTGCCCCACATATCATTTTACACCAGGGACACCCTGGTCCTCCCATCATTAACAAATCATTTATTCATCCATTCAAGAGTTCCAGAATACCTACTGTGTGCCAGACACTGGGCTAGGTGATGGGATATGGAGAAGACGGGATCCCTGCTTCCAAGAAGCACTGAGTCTAGCTAGCCATCATACTGCAATGAAGTCACTGTTCTCATGAGGGAAGAACAGAATCAGGAGCCTCCCTAGCCTGCCCTCCAGGAGAATGACAGCCTACAATTTTTGAATCCAGAAGCTGCCCCAATTCAGCCCCCAGCACCCCTCTCTGCAGTCCAGAGGCTGAGCCATAGACTGTGGTACTCAGAGTTCTGATGTGCCTTGTCTTGCCCTCAGGCCTGCCGGCTCCCCCCAGTATCATCAAGGCCATGGGTGGGAGCCAGCCAGGGGAACTTCAGATCAGCTGGGAGGCCCCAGCTCCAGAAATCAGTGATTTCCTGAGGTACGAACTCCGCTATGGCCCCAAAGATCTCAAGAACTCCACTGGTCCCACGGTCATACAGTTGATCGCCACAGAAACCTGCTGCCCTGCTCTGCAGAGGCCACACTCAGCCTCTGCTCTGGACCAGTCTCCATGTGCTCAGCCCACAATGCCCTGGCAAGATGGACCAAAGCAGACCTCCCCAACTAGAGAAGTATGCTGACCTTCTTCTGCCTCACCTCCTATCTCCTACCTTCAATCTTGCCCCAGGAAAGGACAGACCATACTTTGGGGATTCCAGACCTGGGTTCATCCTTGGAGAGTTAGTATAGGCTCAGATATGAGCCATGTCTACTTAGGGGCTTCCTACTTTGGGTCATTCCCACTGATCTGAAGTCTTTTAGGCCTCCAAATTAATGGAGATTTCCCAACAAAACCCTGAACACCACCTGAAACCCACCAACTTGGCCCCTGGTCTGTGTGCATATCTATCCAGCAAGGAGCTGAGCTCCTCTCCACAGGGATAGTGTGCAAATATAAGGGTTGGAGGCTGTCTCAGCTGACAGGCAGACCTAGATTGTGAAGCTGGGATTTTCCTCCCAAGGCTTCAGCTCTGACAGCAGTGGGTGGAAGCTGCCTCATCTCAGGACTCCAGCCTGGCAACTCCTACTGGCTGCAGCTGCGCAGCGAACCTGATGGGATCTCCCTCGGTGGCTCCTGGGGATCCTGGTCCCTCCCTGTGACTGTGGACCTGCCTGGAGATGCAGGTGAGTCCACAAAGGAATAGGGAGATGGGGAGCAGATAAAAGAAGAGCTCTAGGGAAGCCTGGGCTGGATCTCAAGCTCTGGGAACCATGGTGCTCCCTGATGATCTCGAACTTGCCATTGGACAGGATGAACTATGTTCAGGGAAAGAAGAGAGAATAGGAGTCCATGTTCTAAGTTGTATGTGTAGAAATGATCTGAACACCCTATACAGTAGGGGCACACGGACCCTGATGGGACTTACTTCTTTGACTTTAGTGGCAATTGGACTGCAATGCTTTACCTTGGACCTGAAGAATGTTACCTGTCAATGGCAGCAAGAGGACCATGCTAGATCCCAAGGTTTCTTCTACCACAGCAGGGCACGGTGCTGCCCCAGAGACAGGTGAGAGCTGAACTGCTGATTGAGGTTGGTGTCATGGGAGTGAGCCACAGTCCTGCAGAAAAAAGGAAGAGAGTGTTCTTGGTCGTCTTCACTCTCCTCCCTTGTCCCAAATCCATACAGCTTTCAATGCTCTCTTATCTATTCTCTCATTCTCCAGTCGATATTTTATCTTCTCAACCCCTCTGTGTTCCCATTGGGAATGCTTTGGTTTAGTTCAGCCTTAGTCATGTCACTGGGACCACTGCAACAGCCTACAGTCTAATTCACCTCCAGTGTATTCCCCATGCTGCTAACAGAGTGATCTTTGTTAAGCTCAAACTGTGTATGACCTTTGTAAAGCTCTAACTTTGCATGGTCTCCCCCTACTCAAATATGTACTGCAATTTCTCATTATCAAAGCCATAAAAAATTTAGCCTGGCCTTCAAAGAGTTCCACCAAGCACCTCATTAATTCTTCATCCTCTCCATATCTAAATCTGTAACCAAGTTGTATTGATTTTACCTATTAACTAACTCTAGAATCTGCCCACTTGTCTATCACTGCCATTATCCTACTACAACCCATCATCAATTCTCTCTTCAGCTACTGAAAAGATGTAGTAACTGACCACCCTGAGTCTTCCAAGTAATTCTTCACACAGGTGCTGAAGGGAACTTTTTGTTTTGTTTTGAGACAGAGTCTCACTCTGTTGCCCAGGCTGTAGTGCAATAGCACAATCTTGGCTCACTGCAACCTCCACCTCCTGGGATCAAGTGATTCTCCTGCCTCAGCCTCCCATGTAGCTGGGATTACAGGCATGTGCCACCACACCCCATTAATTTTTTTTGTATTTTTAGTAGAGAGGGGGCTTCACCATGTTGGTCAGGCTGGTCTCGAACTCCTGACCTCAGGTGATCCACCTGCCTCGGCCTCCCAAAGTGCTGAGATTACAGGTGTGAGCCACCGTTCCTGGCCTGAAGGGATCTTTTAAAAGTGCAAAAATGAACATAACACTCTCTGCTTAAAAATCTTCAATAGCTTTCAACTAGTCTTAGGATAAAAAAAAACCTCTATCATGGACTTGAAAAGTTCTGAGACTCAGACCCTACCTACCTCTTCAGCTTCATCTTGCGCTATGCTGCCCTTTGATCCCCATGTTCCGGCACGGGCCTTCTGTGGTCCACTCATATCTGGCATATTCCCTCCTGCTCTAGGTCTTTACACTGCTGTTTACCCAACCCTCCTGTCTTTACTTAACCTCTACTTATCCTCCAAATCTCAACTCAAGCGTCACTCTCTTAGGGACCCTCCTCTGGCCTTCCTTATTAAGTCCAATAGCACTATTATACATTCTTGTTGTACCATGTACCGCTCCTTCTTTTTTTTTTTTTTTTTTGAGACGGAGTCTCGCTCTGTCGCCAAGGCTGGAGTGCAGTGGCGCAATCTCGGCTCACTGCAAGCCCCGCCTCCTGGGTTCGTGCCATTCTGCTGCCTCAGCCTCCCAAGTAGCTGGGACTACAGGCACCTGCTACCATGCTTGGCTAATTTTTTGTATTTTTAGGAGAGATGCGATTTCACCGTGTTAGCCAGAATGGTCTCAATCTGACCTCATGATCCACCCGCCTCGGCCTCCCAAAGTGCTGGGATTACAGGCGTGAGCCACTGCGCCCGGCCATACCTCTCCTTCTTGAGTACTTATCATAGTCACACTTTTATATTTACACTTTATATGATTATTTGGTTGACAATAAAAATCTCACTAGGCCCAGTGGCTCACACCTGTAATCCCAGCACTTTGGGAGGCTAAGGTGTGAAGATCACTTGAGGCCAGGAGTTTGAGACCAGCCTAGACAACATAGTGAGACTTCGTCTCTACAAAATTTCTTTTTTTTAATTAGCCAGGCATGGTAGCATGTGCCTGTATTCCTAGCTACTTGGGAGGCTAAGGTGAGAGGACGGCATGAGCCTAGGAGTTTGAGGTTACCGTGAGCTATGATTATACCACTGCACTCCAGCCTGGGCAACAGATCAAGATTTTGTCTCCAAAAAAAAAATCTCTTAGAACTCCAATTGAGAAAGTCTGACCTTGACCAAATATGATCCATGAGGGCAAGATCAATGTCTGTTTTTATTCACCAATATATTCTCACCTACCAATAGTAGGTGCCCAGTAAAAAATTGTTGAACTAATGAATAATGAAAAAAAACCACTATTAACTATTTAAATATATTCTTCCAGTTTTTTCTATGTATTTACATACATCTATATACAACATTTACATTTTATTATTATTATTATTATTATTATTATTTTTTTTTTTTTTTTTTTTTTTTTTGAGACGGAGTCTCGCTCTGTCACCCAGGCTGGAGTGCAATGGCCGGATCTCAGCTCACTGCAAGCTCCGCCTCCCGGGTTCACGCCATTCTCCTGCCTCAGCCTCCCGAGTAGCTGGGACTACAGGCGCCGCCACCTCGCCCGGCTAGTTTTTTGTATTTCTTAGTAGAGACGGGGTTTCACCGTGTTAGCCAGGATGGTCTCGATCTCCTGACCTCGTGATCCGCCCATCTCGGCCTCCCAAAGTGCTGGGATTACAGGCTTGAGCCACCGCGCCCGGCCACATTTTATTATTTTTGAGATAGGGTCTTGCTCCATTGCCCAGGCTGGAGTGCAGTGGCGTGATTATGGCTCACTGCAGCCTCGACCTCCCAGGCTCAAGCGATTTTCCCACCTGAGCCTCCTGATTAGCTAGGACTACAGGCATTTTCTTTCTTTTTTTTAAAAGTAGAGACAAGGTCTCCCTATGTTGCTGAGACTGGTCTCAAACTCCTGAGCTCAAGCAATCCTCCCATCTCAGCCCTGCTACCATGCCCAGCCTAATATTTATTTATTATTATTATTTTTTTTTGAGACAGAGTCTCGCTCTGTTGCCCAGGCTGGAGTGCAGTGGTGCAATCTCAGCTCACTGCAACCTCCGCCTCCTGGGTTCAAGCGATTCTCCTGCCTCAGCCTCCCAAGTAGCTGGGATTACAGACGTGCGCCACCACGCCCGGCTAATTTTTTGTATTTTTAGTGGAGATGGGGTTTCATCATGTTAGCCAGGCTGGTCTTGAACTCTTGACCTCAAGTGATCCACCCACCTCAGCCTCCCAAAGTGCTGGGATTACAGGCATTAGCCACCACACCCAGCCTAATATTTAATTTTTAAATATAAATTAGATTACATTTTATATGTAGTTTGCCTTTTTGCTTAAAAACATGTCTCAGAGATCATTACAAAAAGATGTAACTCATTCTTTTTAATCACTGCATAGATATCCATAGGATAGAGATGCCTGAGTGGACTAAAGAGTAGCAAAACTGAAGTCATCATTTCCTCTATCAAAACTTGCTTTTCCTGCTGGGCACGGTGGCTCACACCTATAATCCCAGCACTTTGGGAGGCCGAGGTGGGTGGATCATTTGAGGTCAGCAGTTGGAAATCAGCCTGGACAACATGGTGAAACCTCATCTCTACTAAAAATACAAAAATTAGCCGGGCGTGGTGGCACATGCCTGTAGTCCCAGCTTCTTGGGAGGCTGAGGCAGGAAAAATGCTTGAACCGGGGAAGCGGAGGTTGCAGTGAGCCAAGATCATGCCCCTGCACTCCAGCCTGGGCAACAGAGAAAAGACTCCTTCTCAAAAAATAAAATTAAATTTAAAAAATTGCTTTTTCTTTATTGTCCCCGATCCTACCACGAACTCAGTTTTCCTGGACTGAAAAACAGAAATCATTCTGGACTTCTCTCATTCCTATACCCTCCAGGCCTAACCAGAAATAGTCTCGTCATTTTCACCTTTTCAATATTTCTTCAGTCATCTCTTCCCCTCTATCTCACTGCCGCTATTCTATTTTCACATCCTCATCACTTAGCACATGAAAAACTACAAGAGTGTCATAATGGATTTCTCTGCTTCTAGTCGCCCCTCACAAATCCTTTCTACAGACTGCAGTTAGAATGATCTTCCTAAAGTACAAAGCCAGTTTAAGCACTTCCCTGCTGAAAATCCTTAAATGTCTACATAACTACTACAAAGTTAGCAGTAATTCAAGTTCAAGCTCCCCAGAAAGGCCATAAGGCCATCCATGACATGGTCTGCAGTCTTGCGTTTACCACTTACCACCAGGCCCTTTATGCGAAAACCATCTGCACCACTTAGAATCTCCCCCAAAGCACCACACTCTCTTATCTATGCACAACCATGTGCCTGGGATGCCTGTTTGTCCCTTTTGCCTATCCTATTTTTAGTCCAAAACTCAGTCTAAACATCGCCTTATCCAGGAAGCATTCCCTGAGCCTCCTAGTCTGGGTTGGATGCTCCCCTTTGATGCTCCCAAGCCAGTCTATGCACATCACAGAAAAATAGCATGTTTGTTTTTCTGTCTTTCCCACTGAAATTAGAGCCCTTTGAAGCTTATTCCTCTATGCACTCTTAGGGCCTGGCACAGTACCAATTGGCACATAGTATAAATTATTTGTTGATTAAATGGGTAAACATACCCATTTTAGTGATGGTGAGCCACTTAGGGGTTATAATCAAGAGGGAGACATGATTCAGTTGTTCAATAAAGAATTATTGAGGGTGACTTTGTACAAGGCACTGGGGATAAATAGCACAACAAATAAAATGGAAAAGGGGCCAGGCTCAGTGGCTCACACCTATAATCCCAGCACTTGGGGAGGCCAGGGTGGGCAGATCACTTGAGGTCAGGAGTTGGAGATGAGCCTGGCCAACATGGTGAAACCCCATCTCTACTAAAAATACAGAAATTAGCCAGGTGTGGTGGTAGGTGCCTGTAATCCCAGCTACTCAGGAGGCTGAGGCAGGAGAATTGCCTGGACCCAGGAGACAGAGGCTGCAGTGAGCTGAGATCGCACCACTGCACTCCAGCCTGGGCAACAAAGCAAGACTGTCTCAAAACATTTTTAAAAATAAATAAAATGGAAAAGGTTCCAGCATTGTTGGGGCTTACATTAGTAGAGGGGAGGGGAAAAGGAGGGGGAGACAAGTAAGTAAAGAAATAAAGGAACAAAGTTATAATAGAGACTAAAGGGGGGCGTGTGGTGGGTGGGCGGGGTGGGTACTGCTAATTTAGACTGAGTGGCCAGGAAAAGCCTCACCAGGGAGGTGATAGATAAGCCGAGATCTAAATGGCAAGAAAGAATGAGTCACATGAAGACCTGCAGTCAGAGCAATCCAGGGCAAAGGCAAAGTGCAAAGATAGCACATTTGGCATATCTGCGGCACAGAAAGAAGGCCTGTGTGGATAAAGGGTGATAAACTGGCATGAGAATCATAAGAGATGAGAATGGTGAGGCAAGGAGAAACCAAATCACAGACTCCCATAGGCCTGGTAAAGAGTTTGGGTTTTATTCAAAGTGGGATGAAGAGCCGCTAAAGGATTTTAAGCAGTAAACGATGACAATTTGAATGACATTTTTAAAAGATATGTTTCTCTGTGAATAAATAAATAAGAGTAGAAGCAGAATCACCAGTTAGAAATTTGCCTTAATCCAAGCAAGGAATAATAGTGGCTTCATCTAACATAGCAGTGGTAAAGATCAAAATCAATAGATTTGTGACATTATATTCTGGACATTATCACATCAACATTTGTGGAAACAAATTCTGGTAGCCATGTGGAGAACAACTTGAAGGTAGTGGCAAAAACAAAAGCAGAAAAGCCAGTTAGGAGACTATTGTAATAATCTAATAGCAAAATAACACATAGGGGAAAGTAGGAGGAATGACGTATGAGAACACGTTAAAAATATAGGATATTTTTCTCCAGAAAGATGAGGGTTCTTTAATCTTTGAAACAATCCTGTGAGGTTGGTATCATTAACCCATTTTACAAATAGAAGGAAACTGGAGCAGAAATAAACCAAGTCATTTGCCCAAAGTTATACAAAAGTAAGCCAAGACCTGAACTCTTGGTGAAAACCCATGCTGTTTTCACATATCATGCTAGGTCTTTCCTCAAAGGGAAGAGGCCAGACACCAAAGCTGACTTCAGAAAACATCATGGCAAAATAGCAAAAACAAACAAATGATCAAATGAACACAGGAAAAAGAAAAAAAAAAAAAAAAAAGAAAACATCATGGCATAAAGACAGAGGGAAAGCTCTAGAGGCCCCTTGAAGGAAGGAGTTAGATGATAATCCCTGCAGGCCATCGTTCTTGTGGGATGGGAAGCCTTGGGATTAGTCTCTGGGGCAGGCCTGATTCAATGACTCTGTGGGGCTGGGTCTTAGGTACCCCATCTGGGAGGACTGTGAAGAGGAAGAGAAAACAAATCCAGGATTACAGACCCCACAGTTCTCTCGCTGCCACTTCAAGTCACGAAATGACAGCGTTATTCACATCCTTGTGGAGGTGACCACAGCCCTGGGTGCTGTTCACAGTTACCTGGGCTCCCCTTTCTGGATCCACCAGGCTGGTAAGAACTTTCTTCCCCATTCTTCCCACATAGTTCCCAGCCCCACTGAATCTGACCCTGTGCCCAGGATCCCCAACTCTGACCCTTCTGACCAATGGTTCTGGTGGCATGACGCCTCGTACACAGAAGGACTTAAGCTGCTCCCTGCTGACATCCCTGTAGTGCGCCTCCCCACCCCAAACTTACACTGGAGGGAGATCTCCAGCGGGCATCTGGAATTGGAGTGGCAGCACCCATCATCCTGGGCAGCCCAAGAGACCTGCTATCAACTCCGATACACAGGAGAAGGCCATCAGGACTGGAAGGTATGGTCAAGCAACAAACGCCCACAGACCTCACTATGCAGGGGATCCCTGGGGTTGGCCATGCCTGTTAGCAGGAGTGAAAGTGTCTATGTATCCAGTCTCTGCTAGTATATCTATGTTTATCAGATTCAACTGGTATCTTAGTCTCTCTTGAGCATCCGATACTTCTGGCTACTCCTACTTAACATTTCTCTTCCCTTTGTCTTTGGGATATCAGTCTTCCCTGATTTTCCTCCTACCTCTCTGACTGAACTTTCTCACTCTCCTCTCCTGTCTCCTCCTTGCCAGCCTTCCACAAAATGCTGTGCTTCCTACAGTCTCATCCTAGGCTCTTTTCTCCTCTGATAAAAAAAAAAATTTTTTCCCCAGGTGAGTGCTTCAACTCCATGGTTTCAATGGCCATACATTACAATCGCAATTTTACCATTCTAATTCCCATATGGAAAGGAATTTACAAACCACAAATTACCAAAACGTTTGAAGTCTGTTTCCTCATTGGTGAAATGGGGATGAAGCTATCTACCTTATGGAGTTATAGTAAAAATTAAATACTATATCTAAATACTGGCATAAGGAAAGTGCCCAATATACGTTACTTAAATATTAGTTTGTCAACTTTTATTCTCATTTGCCACACATATATACAACTATGTGCAACATCTTATGGTTCCACCAAACCTCCTCCCCCTGGACATTTCAGACTCAGTCTATCCAGAATGGAACTCCTCTTCCTCCTGAAGCTTTACTTTTTTATTGTGATAAAACTTACATACAACAAAGTGTACAAATAGTCTGTACATGTGTATACATCCATGTAACCATAACCAGGATCAAGACATAAATTATTTCCAGCACCTCAGAAGCTCCCAATGCCCCGCCACATCCCCCGCCACCAAAGGTAATCACCATCCTGACATTACCATTGATTCCTTTGGATTGTTGTTGAACTCTATAAAATGGAACCCTAAAGTATATCTTCCTCAAACTAACTTCTCTTCTGTTTCCTGTCTCTGACAATGGCACCACTACTTACCCAGTACCCAGTACCCAGTACCCAGTACCCAAGCCTGGAAGCACCCTTGACTCTTCTTGCTCTTCCCTTACCCCTTCCCCTTACTCATCAACAACTAAGTTGATGGCAATAACGTACTAACAGTCCTCAAATTCCTACCAGGATTGCCTTAGCCTCATCTGTGACCATCCAGCCTTGTCATCCAGGCTTTTAGCACACTAAACTACTCTGTGGCACAAAACCAAGCATTAAATGCTTCTCTGGACTTCCATGGTGCCTTGCACTAATTAATTGTTGTGATTATTTACCTGTTTGGGTCTCCCTCATTAGACATGTAAGAGACGGTGTTTTATTGCTTTCTCCCCAGTGCTTGCTTAACCCAATGTTTGGAGTATCTCACAGTTCATAAATGTTTGCTGTCTTCCTGCTTGTACACGTGACGCAAATCTGGCATCCTCCGCAGCATGAGTATTATTTGTGGCATGGTCTATGTGACTCTGAATATATCTGTTTCTGGGGGTGTCCATCGCCCGACCTGGAGTTGTGAGAGCACAGGGCAGGGTGCGTGTGTACCGGGATCCTTGCCGAGGGTGTACCTGGGTGTTGGTGTTAGGATACGTAGCTCTCTGAGGTGAGGTCTGGCGCCTTTCTCTCCGGCAGAGCGTGATCCTGTTGGGGAGAGGCTTTCGGTTAGGGCGCTCTATCCTGTTTCTGCCGGGAAGCGTGTTTTATGCCAGTGGGGCTCTTTGTGGGGATCTCCGACAGCCTGGGGATTCGGAGCTGTAGGATTTGGGTCAAACAGACGCCCGGCTGTCGAAGCCCCGACGCCGGGCCACCGCACACTTCTTTGTGCAGGTGCTGGAGCCGCCTCTCGGGGCCCGAGGAGGGACCCTGGAGCTGCGCCCGCGATCTCGCTACCGTTTACAGCTGCGCGCCAGGCTCAATGGCCCCACCTACCAAGGTCCCTGGAGCTCGTGGTCGGATCCAGCTAGGGTGGAGACCGCCACCGAGACCGGTGAGGCAGGCCCCGGCCGCGCCAAAGCCGCACAGCGCCTGCGCCAGGGACTGGGCGCCGGGTGCGGGAGGGACGGGGCGTCGGAGGCGGGAGGGGCGGGGCTCGGAGAGGGGCGGGGCCCTGACGGCTGCGCGGGCGCCCGCAGTGCCCAGGGCGGCGAGGGGCGGGGCCAGAGCAGGGGCTGGCGGGCTGAGGGCGGGGCTCAGGCCCTGTGGGCAGAGGTCTGACCCTTTTTGTCTCCTAGCCTGGATTTCCTTGGTGACCGCTCTGCTGCTAGTGCTGGGCCTCAGCGCCGTCCTGGGCCTGCTGCTGCTGAGGTGGCAGTTTCCTGCACACTACAGGTACCACCCCCGCCAGGCAGGAGACTGGTGGTGGACCGGGCGGAGCCGGAGGCCTCTAAACAGGCATTCTCGGTTCGCTCTGTGACTCTAGATCTCCGGTCACCGCCCGTGCGCACCTACGGCTTCGCCGCTTCCTGCACGTCTCCTCTGGGACTTGCCGCGACTCCTTACACTCTAACACGCCCACTATACCGCACACCTCGAACAGCTCCGCCTCCTGCTGCTCACCTTGGCGACTAGGCCACCGTCCACCCTTCAGCCAAACTGCCCACTCCACCCCCATCCAATTGGCCAACAGGTCCCACCTCCTAAACCTAGTCCAAACAATGGCCCCCTTTCTCTAGCCCTGACTCACTGAAACAGAACCTCTTCCCGCTCCGATCTAGCCTCACACAGCCAACAGAATAATCTTTCTAAAATGCGCACATGAACCTATCAATTCCCTCCTTAAATCCCTTTAATAGCTCCCAGGATATAGTCCAGGCTCCCTATGATGACAAGCGAGGCTCTGCAAAATCGACCCCTGCCAGCAAGCACTTCAGCCTCTTCTACCCTGTGCATCAGCCTTTCCAAACTGGTTTTCTCCACAAGTCAGGTTTTACTTCTCAGTGCCTTTGCACATAATGTCCCCTCTGCCTGAAATAGCCTCCCTGTCTGACTAAACCCATTCATCTGTAAATAACTTTCTTCACCAACTCATAAGAAACCTTTCCTGACCCTCCCCCGTTTGGCCGCTGCTTTGTGCTCCAATACAGTACCAGTAGTGTTTTACTGTGTTTATTTCTTTATATATCTTCCCTATTATACCTTACTTGGTCATCTTTAAATCCTTAGCACAGTGCCTGCCAAAAAGCAGGCCCTTAAATAAATGTTATTAATGAGTGACTCATTTATGTGGGAAGACGAAGGCTGAGGAGAAATGCCATTGGAGGCTATAAACATGAAGGGTAGAATGCATCCCACCTCCGTCCTTCATCTGCTGCTTCTTGAAGACTTAGCTCAGAAGTCAGCTCCTCCAGATGGTGTCTTTTGATGGTCCTGGGTTGGTTCAGGTGCCACTCTCGTGGGCTACCATCTCCCTCTGAACATACCTCTCTTTGAACTTTTAATCTGCCCATATGTATGAGCAGACTGAAAGGTAGCCTCCATGAAGGTAGCCAGATCCAACAAAAAAGTTGGAGAAGTAGGAGGAGGTGGTCTGCTGAGAAGGCATACTCAGTTCCTTTTCCCCAATTTACCAGGTAAGTCACACCTCGTCCTCTGGAGAGATATCAGTGAGGTCACTGAAGCAGCCTGAAATGTTCTGCTGACGTCCCTCCACATGGAAATATGAGGCTAAAGAATTGAGGTTCTGGCCGGGCGCGGTGGCTCACGCCTGTAATCCCAGCATTTTGGGAGGCCGAGGCAGGCGGATCACAAGGTCAGGAGATCGAGACCATCCTGGCTAACACGGTGAAACCCCGTCTCTACTAAAAATACAAAAAAACTAGACGGGCGTGGTGGTGGGTGCCTGTAGTCCCAGCTACTGGAGAGGCTGAGGCAAGAGAATGATGTGAACCTGAGAGGCGGAGCTTGCAGTGAGCCAAGACGGTGCCACTACACTGCAGCCTGGGTGACAGAGCAAGACTCCGTCTCAAAAAAAAAGAATTGAGGTTCCTCCAACACACCTTAATCCATATTCTTCCCAGATAACTTACTAATAAGCTCCACTGGTTTTATTCATTCATTCATTCATTCATTCATTCAGCTAATTTACTGAGCACATACTACAGGTCAGACACTATTCTACACCCTAGAAATATAGGAGTGAATAAATAGACAAACTCTCTGTTCTCAGGGACCATATGTTCTAGTGGGGTGAGATAGACAAAAAGAAATATATATAACAATACAATAAATGTACAAGTCACGTGCTATAAAGAAAAATGAAGTACAGCAGGAGATAGCCTGTCATGGGGAAAGGAAGTGGTACTACAGTGGTCCCCTCTTATCCACAGTTTCACTTTTTGTGGTTTCAGTTACACGCGGTCAATTAAGGTCCGAAAAAAATTAAATGGAAAATTCCAGAAATAAACAATTCACGTATTTTAAATTGTAAGTAACATGATGAAATCTCTTGCCATGCCGCTCTGTCTCACCCGGGGTGTAAATCATCCCTTTGTCCAGCATCTCCACGCTGTATATGCTCTCTGCCGCATAGTCACTTAGCAGCTGTCTTGCTTATCAAATTGACTCGTTGAGGTATTGCAGTGCTGTGTTCAAGTAACCCTTATTTTAGTTAATAATGGCCCCAAAGAACAAGAGTAGTGATGTTGGCACATTATTATGCTTGTTCTATTTTATTATTAGTCATTGTTAATCTCTTACTGTGCCTAATTTATAAACTTTATCATAGGTATGTACGTATAGAAAAAACATCTGCTGGGAGTCTTGAAACATAACCCCTGCAGATAAAGGGGGACTACTGTGTTTCAGGCAGGGTAGTCAGGGATGACATTTGAACAGAGGCCCACAATGAGGTGAGGGAATGAATCCAGTGTTCCAGACAGAACAAACATTGGAATGTTTGAGGAAACTGCAGCACCCTTTGTTGAACCTGCCCACCACTGACTTCACTTCCCTACCTGAGGTTTTCTTCTTACTCTACTCCCCTGCCTGACTTTATTGCCTTGACCATGCTGTTATCTCTCCAAGTCTTACTCCCTGGCCTCACTGCTCCCCCACCCCAACTGCTCTCCTCCTCCACACCAATTCACTGCCATGGCTCAGTCTGCTTCTCTTCTCCCCCAGGAGACTGAGGCATGCCCTGTGGCCCTCACTTCCAGATCTGCACCGAGTCCTAGGCCAGTACCTTAGGGACACTGCAGCCCTGAGTCCGGTGAGTGAGGTTCCCTCCCCTGTGCCCACCACCAACCCTGCCTGGTACTGGATCTTTGCCCCAACAACACAACTTGTTCAAGGTCCTTGCCCTACCAGCGTGCCATCCCCAGGCACTACCCCAGCACTACCCCAGCCCTTCTCCTTCCTGTACAGTCCAGCCCCTCCTCCCACAGGATCTGCTCTAATCCAATGCCTCTCCTCATCTCTCCCAGCCCAAGGCCACAGTCTCAGATACCTGTGAAGAAGTGGAACCCAGCCTCCTTGAAATCCTCCCCAAGTCCTCAGAGAGGACTCCTTTGCCCCTGTGTTCCTCCCAGTCCCAGATGGACTACCGAAGATTGCAGCCTTCTTGCCTGGGGACCATGCCCCTGTCTGTGTGCCCACCCATGGCTGAGTCAGGGTCCTGCTGTACCACCCACATTGCCAATCATTCCTACCTACCACTAAGCTATTGGCAGCAGCCTTGAGGACAGCCTTGAGGCTCCTCACTCCCAGTTCCCTGGACGGAGCTAAACCCTCAAGACTTCTCTGTGAACTTCCCTACCCTACCCCCACAACACAAGTACCCCAGACCTCACCTTCATCCCCCTCTGTCTGCCCTCACAATTAGGCTTCATAGCACTGATCTTACTCTACTGCTGCTGACATAAAACCAGGACCCTTTCTCCACAGGCAGGCTCATTTCACTAAGCTCTTCTTTTACTTTCTCTCTCCTCCTTAATGCCAAACACCTTGAAAACAAGCCTTCACTTCCCCACACTCCCCATTTACTCTTCAGACTACTTCAATTAGTTCCCCTACTACACTTTGCTAGTAAAACTGCCCAGGCAAAGTGCACCTCAAATCTTCGAATTCCAAGATCCAAAGGATCTCGTTAATCATCAGTTCCTTTGATCTCTCTGTGAGATTTGTCATGGCTGACTACTCACTTTTCCTTTAAATTCTTTCCTACCTTGGTCCTGCCTCTTTGAGTAGACTAGTAGTTTTTTTTATTTGTTTGTTTGAGACAGGGTCTCACTCTGTCACCCAGGCTGGAGTGCAATGGCGCAATCTCAGCTCACTGCAACCTCTACCTCCTGGGTTCAAGCGATTCTTGGGTCTCAGCCTCCCTAGTAGTTGGGATTACAAGTGCACATCACCATACACAGCTAATTTTTTTTTTTTTCGAGGCGGAGTCTCACTCTGTCACCAGACTGGAGTGCAGTGGTGCGATCTCAGCTCACTGCAACCTCCGCCTCCCAGATTCAAGCAGTTCTGCCTCAGCCTCCCAAGTAGCCGGGATACAGGTGCCTGCCACCACACCTGACTAATTTTTTTGTATTTTTAGTAGAGATGGGGTTTTGCCACATTGGCCAGGATGCTCTCAATATCCTGACCTCATGATCTGCCTGCCTCGGCCTCCCAAAGTGCTGGGATTACAGGTGTGACCCACTGCGCCCGGCCCCAGCTAATTTTTGTATTTTTAGTAGAGACAGGGTTTTGCCATGTTGCCCAGGCTGCTCTTGAACTCCTAACCTCGGGTGATCCACCCACCTTGGCCTCCCAAAGTAATGGGATTACAGGCATGAGCCACTGCACCCAGCTGAGTGTACTAGTAGTTAAGAGAATAAAGTAGATCTAGAATCAGAGCTGGATTGAATTCCTGTCCTTCACATGTGCTAGCTGTGCAACCTTGGGCACATAACTTAATGTCTTTGAGCCTTAGTTTTTTCATCTATAAAACAGGGATAATAACAGCACCCCACAGAGTTGTGACAAGGATTGAGGTAATCTAAGTAAAGCACAGTACCTAGGACATAGTAAATGATTAATATATCTGAACTACTGTTGTAATTATTCCTTCTTACTCTCTTCTAGCATTTCTTCCAATTATTACAGTCCTTCAAGATTCCATTTCTTAAGAGTCTCCAATCCCATCTATTCTCTGCCTTTACTATATGTTGACCATTCTAAAGTTCTTATCTCTAGCTCAGACGTCTACTACAGCACTGTGATGCTTTATGCAACTAACTGTTTACATGTCTGTCCCCTGCTACTAGATTGTGAGCTCCTTGAGGGAAAGGACCATGATTTATTTGTCCTTTTCCCCCAGCACCTAGAGTAGTGCTTGGTGCATGATAGTAGGCCTTCAATAAATTTTCTCTAAATGAATGAAATCTTTCTGGGCAAGGTTACCTGAATCCCATGCCAGCTGTTCTCATCCTCTAAACCATTCACAGGCAGTAGTAAATGTGCTCAGACCGCTGGTTATGGACTCTCCTAACACATTCCAATTCTCAAACAAATGGTTTTGTTGTCATTGTTGTTTTTTGTTGGCTCCAAACATACCCACTGTATCAGTCAGGGTCTTGGCAGAAATAGATGACACACTCAAATTGGGTAATATGATGAGAGTGTAATAAAGGGCAAACAGTATTTACAAAGATGAGGGCAATATTTGGGAAAACCATCAAGGAACAGTGCAAGTGCCTCTGAGGCTAACAATAACAAGGTGCTGGCACTAGCCCTAGGCATCAAGGGGTAAGGGAGGGAGTGGTTCCCAGATCACCAGAGAGTAGCTGTAAGACAGGGCTGCCTGGAAGGAGTCATGGCCTTTCTTTGGTGGAGGGATGCGGCCAGCCTATGGGCAGGTGGCAATGAGAGAGCCAGGGGGATAGACAGCTCAATTTCATGCTCCTCTCATTCCAGTCTTGGGTCCCTAGGAGTAAAGTCAGAGCCTTTCACATGGCTGGGGAGGAATTATGGAGATTGGGTATACTGGACGTCATCCATTTGTCCCACCCAGACCTATTCTCCATTGTTCTCCATCTTGTCCTATGCTTAGCAAGGCTGATTCATATGGCCTGCATCAAAATCAAAGCATTCTCTTGGGCTTTGGTTTCTGCTTGGGTTCCAACAATAGAAGGATATTATGGATTGAATGATATTCTTCTCCTCTCCCTCAAATTCACATGTTAAAGCCTTCTTCTTTTTTTTTTTTTTTTTTTGGCTGGGCACAGTGGCACACACCTGTAATCCCAGCTACTTGGGAGGCTGAGGCACAAAATCACTTGAAACTGGGAGGCAGAGATTACAGTGAGCCAAGACCACACCACAAAAAAAGACAAAAGTCTTTTTTTTTCTTTTGAGAAGGGTCTTCACTCTGTCTCTGCTGGAATGCACTGCTGGAATGCAGTGGTGTGGTCATGGCTCACTGCAGCCTCAAACTCCGGGTCTCAAGCAACCCTCCCACCTCAGCCTCCCAAGTAGCTGGGACTACTGGACTTACAGGTGTGCACCACCAACTTGGCTAATGTTTGCTTTTGTTGTTGTTGTTGTTGTTTTTAGATGGAGTCTCGCTCTGTCACCCAGGCTGGAGTGCAGTGGCGTGATCTCAGCCTACTGCAAGCTCAGCCTCCTGGGTTCATGCCATTCTCCTGCCTCAGCCTCCCAAGTAGCTGGGATGACAGGCACGCGCCACCACGCCCGGCTAATTTTAAAAATATTTTTAGTAGGACAGGGTTTCACCGTGTTAGCTAGGATGGTCTCAATCTGCTGATCTGGTGATCTGCCCGCCTCAGCCTCCCAAAATGCTGGGATTACAGGCATGAGCCACCTCACAGGCCTGTTATCTGTATTTTTTTAGAGACAGTTTGATACTATGTTGCCCAGACTGGTCCCTAACTCTTGGGCTCAAGCAGTCCTCCGGCCTTGGCCTTCCAAAGTGCTGAGATTACAAGTGTAAGCCACCACACCCAGCCAGATGTTGAAGTCTTAACTCCCAGTACGTCAAATATCACCTTATTAGGAAATAGGGTCATTGCAGATATAATTAGTTAAGATGAGGTCAGGGCCCTAATTCAATGTGATTGGTATTCTTATAAAAAGAGAAAATTAGACACATACACAAAGAAAGCCAAGTGAAGATGAAGGCAGAGAACAGGGTGATTCTTCTACAAGCCACGGAATGACAAAGATTGCTGGCAAACCACCACCAGAAGCCAGGGGAGAGGCATGGAACAGATTCTTCCTCACAGTTCTCACACAACTCTCATGACACCTTGATCTGGAACTTCCAGCCTCCAGAATTGTGAGACAGCCAATTTCTGTCATTTAAGTCAGTTTGTAGTACATTTTAAGTCAGTTTGTGGTACTTCATTACAGTAACTTTAGCAAACGAATACAGAGGATATCAGGGGACGAGCTACACAAGTCACCTATGCTTGCCGGCTTCCTGTTCTCCCTATTTCATTCTTTCTGCAACTCCTCCAAAATGGATCTCAGGCCACCCACCTTCCTGATCCTGCTCTCTCCAAAGTCACCGGTGATTTGATTTTCAATGGACAAATCTGACCCCTTCTGTCATCATTTCACCTGACTACTTTACATCATATTAAGAGTATCTCCCACTTCAAGATCCATGTCTGGATAATTTCCATTGCCTTCATTCATTCCTTTATTATTATTATTTTGAGACAAAATCTCCCTCTGTCACCCAGGCTAGAGTGCAGTGGCGTGATCTCGCTCACTACAACCTCCGCCTCCCAGGTTCAAGGGATTCCCCTGCCTCTGCCTCCCGAGTAGCTGGGATTACAGGCATGCACCACCGCACCTGGCTAATTTTGTACTTTTAGTAGACACAGGGTTTCGCCACATTGGCCAGACTGGTCTTGAACTACTGACCTCAAGTGATCTGCCCGCCTCAGCCTCCCAAAGTGCTGGGATTACAGGAGTGAACTACCACACCCGGCCCAAATCCTTTATTTTTAAATGTACAAATTCCCTGAGGTTATACCCTTTAGCCCTCTCTACAGCTACCATTAGTCCAGAAGTTGCAAATTATTGCCATATTCCCCCGCTCAGATATGTTTTATTTGGTCCTTCCCTACACAGAAACCCCACAGGTTCCACAATGCCTAGCAGATAAAGTCCAAAGTCTTTAGCTTGACATTTAAGACCCTGACCAACCTGACATGAGACAAACTTTTCTATGTTTTCTGGCAACTCCCCACCTCTAACCTAAGTATATCCAATTCCTCATTTTCCAAGGTAATTAGAAATAGAGAATGCAAAGTCTTCAAGTCAAAGATAATAACATTATCTGTCAGCATCAGAGTGGACTTTAGGCTAATGATTGAAAACTTGATTTTTCCAGCCTCTTTCTGGGACAGTATAGCGTATTGTTAGGATTGCAGGGATTAGTCAGATAGTTTGAATCCTGGGCTCTCCTACTTATTATTGGCTGCAAGCCTTTGGGCAAGTTTCTAATCTTTCTGACCCAGTTTCTTTTTTCTGTAAAGGGAAGATAGGGTATCTGTCTGCCTTATTGGGATTAAGGATTGAACTCGATTATGTATGTAAACTTTTTTTTTTTTTTTTTGAGACAGAGTCTCCCTCTGTTGCCCACGCTGGAGTGCAGTGGTGCTATCTCGGCTCACTGCAAGCTCCGCCTCCCGGGTTCACGCCATTCTCCTGCCTCAGCCTCCGGAGTAGCTGGGACTACAGGCGCCCGCCACCACGCCCGGCTAATTTTTTGTATTTTTAGTAGAGACGGGGCTTCACCGTGTTAGCCAGGATGGTCTCGATCTTCTGACCTCGTGTAATCCCAAAGTGCTGGGATTACAGGCGTGAGCCACCGCGCCCGGCCTGTAAACTGTTTTAACACAGCAGTTAGATGGTCCATAAATGGTACCATTATTATTTTTATGATAGCTGCTCCACCCATGAGCACATTCATACAATTCACTCAAGTCATTATTAGAGCACTGGACTGAGTGGAGTCAGACCTGGATTCCCACAAACTTCTTTGTATGACCTCGGGCACATCCCTTCCCTGGGCCTCGGTTCTCCATCTGTAAAATATGGATTTGTTGTTGGGGTGGGGAGGGTGCACCACGCACAGATTAGACTAATGGATCTCTAAGGTTCTCACATCTCTTTAAAGCCCCAAGGGGGTAAGCCACAGTGCCTCCTGTAGGGCAGTCTAAGCTTATCTTCCAGATAGGCAGGTTTGAATACCGATCCTTTTTCCTGACCTTAAGGAATTCATTCACCCTTTTCACACTCATTTTCCCTGTTTGTAACAACAGCAAACAAGACAAACACACGTTACTTCCTTTCTAGCAGGGTTCCTACCCGGCGCCAAGCAAAAGTGGAATGTACCCTAAGTAGCTCTGGCCTTCTTCCTGCTCCCTAGCTTCCCAATTCCGTCCCCTGTCCCGCTGCCGCCCGCGGCTCTCCTTTCCCTTCTAGGAACAGCTCAAGCGCCTTGGTCACCTCCATCGGGTTCTGCACCGAGTTCTGCATCATAAATATGACCTTCGTTTAGGATTTAAGTGTGAACTTCTGCAGGCTCTCGGACCCTGAAGCACGGGGGGCCAGACATTCCGAGCTCGCGGCGGTAGAGGGGACGCAGAGGAACAAATCGGGACAACTCGAGGACGCTGAGACAGAGCAGGCCCACCCCGGGCCCGCCCCGCCCGCTTTCCAGCACCAGTTCTCTGGGGCCGGCTCCCAGCCCCTCTCTCACCCTTCAAATCCCGCTCCGCGGCTGGACTCTCGTGATAGCTGAGATTTGCCCCGGAAGGCCCGCCCCCTTCGCCGGAGAGGCCAATGGGCGAGGGCAACGGTTGCGACGGTTGGGTTTTGAAGGAGCCAATGGGCGCTCAGAGCGGAGAGTTTAAGAGGCGTAAGCGAGGCGTGTTAAAGCCGGTCGGAACTGCAACTTGCTCGGGAGGGCACGGTGAGAGGCGGCGGGGCTGAGCCTGGTTCGGGTCGTGGCCAGGGGGAGGGGGTGCTAGGCCAGAAGGGGCAGCAACCGAGGGTGGCCCTGATTGTGTGGCCGGCCAGGAGCGAAGGGATCCTTTGCTGTCCCCTGAGCACCGTCGCCTCTTTTCCTCCAGGGCTCCGCAGGCACCAACTGCAAGGACCCTCCCGCTGCGGGCGTTCCCATGGCACAATTCGCGTTCGAGAGTGACCTGCACTCGCTGCTTCAGCTGGATGCACCCATCCCCAATGCACCCCCTGCGCGCTGGCAGCGCAAAGCCAAGGAAGCCTCAGGCCCGGCCCCCTCACCCATGCGGGCCGCCAACCGATCCCACAGCGCCGGCAGAACTCCGGGCCGAACTCCTGGTCAGTGAGGTGCCAAAGGGACTGGGTGAGAGCAGCCTTCATACTTTCTGCCCCGGGAGCCTGGTCAGACTGTCTTCTCTTTCTCCGCCCCAGGCAAATCCAGTTCCAAGGTTCAGACCACTCCTAGCAAACCTGGCGGTGACCGCTATATCCCCCATCGCAGTGCTGCCCAGATGGAGGTGGCCAGCTTCCTCCTGAGCAAGGAGAACCAGCCTGAAAACAGCCAGACGCCCACCAAGAAGGTATGTGTGCCAGAGGGGCTTAAGGCACGGGACCCGACTGTTCTTTGGATAATACTATCTTGCTTCTCCACTACCCTTTATGCCAGGAACATCAGAAAGCCTGGGCTTTGAACCTGAACGGTTTTGATGTAGAGGAAGCCAAGATCCTTAGGCTCAGTGGAAAACCACAAAATGCACCAGAGGGTAAGACCCGAAGTTCCTGGTTCCTGGAGGGAGGTGTCAGTTCATCTCCAGGGCTGAGCACAGATATCTGTCTGCTCTTATCTAAGACTGAGGGCAAGGGAGGTGTTGATATTCCCAGCGTCTGGACCCACTCTGTTGCCACAGGTTACCAGAACAGACTGAAAGTACTCTACAGCCAAAAGGCCACTCCTGGCTCCAGCCGGAAGACCTGCCGTTACATTCCTTCCCTGCCAGACCGCATCCTGGATGCTCCTGAAATTCGAAATGACTACTGTAAGTGCATCCTTATCCTTGCCTCATGGATGGAGAAAGAGGGCCTGGGACCACACAAACAAGGAAGCTCATGCTCTTTTCTCCGCCTCTGACAGACCTGAACCTTGTGGATTGGAGCTCTGGGAATGTACTGGCCGTGGCACTGGACAACAGTGTGTACCTGTGGAGCGCAAGCTCTGGTGACATCCTGCAGCTTTTGCAAATGGAGCAGCCTGGGGAATATGTATCCTCTGTGGCCTGGATCAAAGAGGGCAACTACTTGGCTGTGGGCACCAGCAGTGCTGAGGTGCAGGTGAGACATGTCCTGTGCTGCCATTCACACCAGTCCCAATAGGCTTGCACAGCTGGAGGATATTAATGCCAAGTCCCAATCTCTGATCCTAGTGGGCTTCTCTCTCTAGCTATGGGATGTGCAGCAGCAGAAACGGCTTCGAAATATGACCAGTCACTCTGCCCGAGTGGGCTCCCTAAGCTGGAACAGCTATATCCTCTCCAGGTCAGTGGTTTTTGTTGGTCTATGGTAGTCTGATATTTGCCCACCCTACCCTTGACTGTACACCCCTGAACTGAACCACCTCTGGCTTGCTTGCATTTGGTGCTGCCACAGAACCTGATTCCCTTCTTTCCTCCTCCAGTGGTTCACGTTCTGGCCACATCCACCACCATGATGTTCGGGTAGCAGAACACCATGTGGCTACACTGAGTGGCCACAGCCAGGAAGTGTGTGGGCTGCGCTGGGCCCCAGATGGACGACATTTGGCCAGTGGTGGCAATGATAACTTGGTCAATGTGTGGCCTAGCGCTCCTGGAGAGGGTGGCTGGGTTCCTTTGCAGACATTCACCCAGCATCAAGGGGCTGTCAAGGTGAGTAGGGTTGGGCTGAAGCCTCTGCAGACCCTCACCTATAACCTGGGGACTGTTAAGGGGAGAAGGGATGGTAGGATTGGACTGGGTTAGTGACCCCCAGAGCTCCTTGTCTAGCTCTAGTACCTGCTGACCCCACCTTTATCCCATCTAGGCCGTAGCATGGTGTCCCTGGCAGTCCAGTGTCCTGGCAACAGGAGGGGGCACCAGTGATCGACACATTCGCATCTGGAACGTGTGCTCTGGGGCCTGTCTGAGTGCTGTGGATGCCCATTCCCAGGTAATCTTTTGCCTGTTCCTGCCTCTCCCACATGCATTCTTACTGGGCATCCACATCGAGAGTGCATCCATTCCAATGTCTTCACCAACTCTGTGCCTTGGTGATTCCCAAACTTCTAACTCATGAGCTTCATTTCCAGCAGTCTGTGGCTATCTCCAATCCCATGTCCTATAAGCACCACTACCTTGATCTGTCCCAAATTAACCTTTTCACTTCCCCTTGCCTCCCTGAAATGTTCCTTCCTCTGTCACATTGCTTTGGAATGGCAGAACCTGCTCAGAAATCTGAAAAACCTCCTAGAATTTTTCATCCTCCTCACCAGGATCTATCAGTTTTACCTTAAAATATCATTGACATCTGTCCCCTCCCCTCAGCCTCATCCTTCCCAGTGGAGGCCCACCACAATGCTTCCTCATTGGTGTCAAGCATTCTTTGTTATCTCCTGCAATGCATCCTCCATGCTGTGGTTTGTTACACTATACTGTCCTTAAACCTGTGATGGCTTCTCATCACCTATGGCATATAATTCAAATCCATTAGAAAGATGCTTGAGGCTCTCTCCTTCCACTCGCCTCACATTCAGCCTTCACTGTAGATATGGACTCTAGAGCCAGACTGCCCAAGTTAAAATTCTGGCTCCATCATCTGCTAAACTTGAATGTGACCTTTGGCAACCTATTGAACTTCCTGCTGATTGATTCCTCATCTGTACAATGGGTAATACAGACGCTCCCCGATTTAAGTCCCAGTAAACCCACTGTAAAGTTAAAAAATGGTTACGTCAGGGAGTGTCTATAATTTGCCTCTCAAGGAACTTTTGTGTGGACTGTGATCATTCAACTCTGAGTCTGGAGCACGTGGCAGGGTGCCTAACACTAGAATGGGCTCAGTTCTGACTTAAGTAGCCTTGGCTATATGTCATGCCCACACTGGCTCCTCTCCACAGGTGTGCTCCATCCTCTGGTCTCCCCACTACAAGGAGCTCATCTCAGGCCATGGCTTTGCACAGAACCAGCTGGTTATTTGGAAGTACCCAACCATGGCCAAGGTGGCTGAACTCAAAGGTAAGTGGCTAGGTAAAAAGCCAGACATAAAAGGCCACATAATGTATGACTGAAATGTCCAGAATAGGCAAATCCACAGAAAAAACACATTAATGGTTGCCAGGGGCTGAGGAGAGAGGGTAATGGGAAGTGTTGAAAATGTCTTAGAATTAGTTTTAACAGTTGTACAATTTTGTGAATATACTAAAAACCACTAAACCGTACACTTTAAAAGGATGCATTTTATGGTATGTGAATTATCTCTCAGTAACACCATTGAAAAGAGAGGAGGCCGGGCGTGGTGGCTCACACCTGTAATCCCAGCACTTTGGGAGGCCAAGGCGGGCAGATCATGAGGTGAGGAGATAGAGGCCATCTTGGCTAACACAGTGAAACCCCGTCTCTATTAAAAATACAAAAAAGTAGCCAGGCATGGTGGCGGGTGCCTGTAGTCCCAGCTACTTATGAGGCTGAGGCAGGAGTGGGAGGCGGAGCTTGCAGTGAGCCCAGATTGCGCCACTGCACTCCAGCCTGGGCAACAGAGCAAGGCTCCGTCTTTAAAAAAAAAAAAAAAAAAAGAAAGAAAAAAAGGGAGGCATGTGCCTCCTTTATGGGAGGGCTATGGCTGCATCAACATTCGTATGTACTGTTCTCATTTGCTCCAGGTCACACATCCCGGGTCCTGAGTCTGACCATGAGCCCAGATGGGGCCACAGTGGCATCCGCAGCAGCAGATGAAACCCTGAGGCTATGGCGCTGCTTTGAGTTGGACCCTGCGCGGCGGCGGGAGCGGGAGAAGGCCAGCGCAGCCAAAAGCAGCCTCATCCACCAAGGCATCCGCTGAAAACTAACCCATCACCTCAGTTGTTTTTTATTTTTCTAATAAAGTCATGTCTCCCTTCGTGTTTTTTTTTTTAATCTGTTTCAGCTAATCCCTCTTCTTTCATGATCCCAGCAGCCTTCCTAGGGGCTCTACTCTACTGGGATCAGAGAGCTAGATATGTCCTCTGGGAGCCTGGACCATCATCCATTGCTCCTGTTTGTGGACAGGGCTAAGCATGTTGTGTTCCCCCACCTCCTCCATTCACACATGTATACACACAGCCTCTGTGGTTTCCTCTGTCACGTTTAATTTAAGACACAAGTGAGTAAGCAGCCTCTACAGGCTGTATTCCCAGGCCCCCGCCCACCCTGACCTTTGGCCCAGAAGCTACTGCTTCAGCGTGTGGGGTGGAGGAGGGAGACTGGGTCCACAGTGACATTATTGCTGACCTCTTCTGTGAGAAAAAAAGCCACGAGACCCTTGTGGGGCCAGCCCTGAGTGCTCCTCTCCCAAGTTTAAGGCAGGGAGTGGGAAGTAACTGTACAGCCCTTTTAGCCCCCAGCTCTGGAGTGGCAGACAGCAATGAGGCCACATCCCTGGAGCTGGCTGGGGGAAGTGGGTGAGGAACCAAAGCCGTGGTCCCTGTAGAGCAGCTGTGGGGAGGGGAGGGCCAGTCCCCTGCTCAGTCCTGGCCACATAAGCCTTGGTCACAGGTGTAGGTGGAGAGGGCACTGACGGACGCTGCCCAAGGTGCAGTCAGTCCTGAGGCACTTAGGTGGGCGCCTATCTAGGCCATGCTTCTCAGTTGGCCTTGACCTTGGCAATACCTGGAGCTCCATTTTGCTGAAGTGCACGGGGCAGCCGCTTGCCCTTGGTATAAGAGTGATACCAGAAGTTGGAGAACAGCATGAAGAAAATGGTGCCATACATCCAGATGAGGTGAATAATGACTGGGTGCTGGTAGTTACAGCTGGACATAAAGTAGTACTGGGAGATGTGCAGTGAGACCAGGACAAATTGGATCTAGGATAGATAAAGGTCAGGGTCAGAGGGAATACTGAGAGAACTAGAGGGGAAGAGCATATAGAGAAAGAGAAATGTTGAGTAGGGACAGATGGGGTCAAAGGTGAGACAGACTGGATAAAGGGAGGATCCAGGCTAGGAATGTGGGGGGATGGTTATAGGTAAGTCAGGCCAAGCCCCTCACCAGCTGAATGGCTGTCATGTGCTTTTTCCACCAAAGGTAGGGTTGAGCCACAGGGCCAATGGCAGACAATCCGTAGTACAGGTACATTATGACATGCACAGAAGAGTTTATCATGGCATGGAAAGAGCCCATTCCTCCTGTGAGTAGACAATAAGACAGGGTCAGCAGAGTCCAGCCTCTGGTGCCCACCCTTTCCCATAGTGGCCTTCACCACTCACCCGGGGCAATCTTTACCCCCCACCACCAGCTCCAGGGAAGCACAGAGTGATGGAAGACATGTAGGAAGGTCACCTGCCCATCTTTCTTTCGGAGAATAAAGATCACCTGAGAGAAGAGTGAGGGAAGGGGATTCAGAACCTGGGCCTCTCCACCTCATTCTCCCCACAAGTTCTCACATCTCATATAACTACTTACTGTGTCCATCAGCTCAATGAACTTGGAGAAGAGGAAGAGCCAGGCCACCCGAACCATCTGCAAGAAGTTGGGATAGCCTTAGGACCTCATACGCTGTTCTAAGAGCCTCCCTAAATTGGGCCTTGAGCACAGGCCCCAAACTGGTCATATCTACCAGGTTGCTTATGACCTAGCCCCAGCCCCTACTTACCCTAAGTGCCTCAGGGCTGTTGGAATAGTCCACAGGGTCACAGCGCCAGGTATAGGTGCTCAGCCAGCCTGACATCAGGAACTAGGAAGGGATGTGGATTAGACCACCAGAGTTCTCCCTTCCCAGCCATCCCTCCCCTTCACTAGCTGAGGACATGTATCTGAACCTCTCTGGAAAGGAGAAATGCCATGCTCTGGCTCTATGGCCTGCTCCTTATCCTGCTGACAGAAATTAAAGCCCAGCATCCCAGGGGCCCACCTCATAAACAATGTAGAGGGAGAGTGCCACTAGTGAGAAGTTGTAGACAATCATGAAGCCACGGAGCTGGAAGGGCTTTCGATTAGCCATGATGCGAGGCCCAAGTGACAGAACGAAGTACACGTAGGTCAGGAGGATGGAGGTCATTAGCAAGGGGGACCCCATCAGAGGGTAGCCCTGGATCCGGGGATCTATGAATAAGGGTCAAAGAATCAGGAAGAGTCACAGGGTTTGAAGGGTCTTCATTAGGTCTACAGACATGAGGTCAGGTCGCAAAGGGTCAAGGGGTTCCTAGGAACTCTCCATTAGAAGACAGCCCTAGATCCAGGGATCCCGGGAAAGAAGAGAGGAAAGGGCTGGTGGACAGTGTCTTACCTGCGTGCTTCATCATCTCTTGGTACAAGTTCATAACAGCCTCCATCCTGGCTCAGGACTCTGGGGAGGTACAGAGGGTGGATGTCAGACAGAGCCCACTGCACACCCCCATCCCACAGAGATAAGACACAGAACTAGACAAGAAAACTCCCAATGCCTCATTGCAGAAAGGACAGAACAGTGAAAGGAAGGAATTACTGGTAACTAGTGGGAGGAGGCAGTTTGGTTGAGGCATCTGCTCCCCACACGTCCTCCCTGCCTGGGAACGGCTGTTCTACCCTTCCTCTCCACACCTTACTCTCCTCTCCTCTCCTCTCCACAGTTTTACTTCCTGGCCTCCCTTCCCCTCTTCCTCCACAAAAGGACTCTCAATTCCAGGTCTCTTATTGGAGAGTCTTACCTTCTCACCAACAGGGAGCTCTTGAAATCCGTCTCCCTTCCTCACCTGAGTCCCTCACCCCCCCAGCTCTGGGTCTTTCTTCTCTCTCAGGATTCTCCCCTTCAATCTCTCCTCTCCTGCCCTCTCTACTTCCCGTCCCTCTGGACCCTTCCAGGAACTCTCTTCTTCTCCCCAGGGTCCCTCCTGCCCCTGCCAGGACTCTCACCTCCCTGGGCCCTTCTTTTCCCTCCAGAACCTTATCCTGGGATTCCTCCTTGCCTGTGCTGGGACATTCATCTCCCTACGTTTCTCCTCTGCCTTCCCGGGGCTCTCACCTCCAGCCTCTCCTCTCCAGCGCTCTCCTCTCTCCTCTCGCAGAGCCCTTCCTCTCCTGGAGCCTGGCTCTTTGAGACTCCTGCCCCGGCGGCTCCACCTGTCTGACTAGATCTGGCAGCAGCCCCGCCCTCTGCCCGCCCCCGCTGTACTGCGCATGGGGTGGAGGGTGGGTCCAGGCCACAGGTCAGTGCCTGGGGAAGCAGGACCCACCAGGATTGGGAAAGCCAAGTAAAGCCCCAGGCTCACCACCCACCAACCCGGGACCAGCCTGATGAAGTAAGGTCCTAGGTTCTGAGCCAGAAACCTCCTCCGACCCTAGTCCCAGCCCCAGCCCTGGCCCAAAGCACTGCTGAAAATCCACACCCAGCATCCTCTCCTAAGCTGGCCAGAACTTCTCAGTTTGTCCTACTTCAGAATGGGTACAATCACTCTTCCCTTCCTGGGAAGGCAGGGAAGCCAGTGGCATGTGAGGGGGTTGGGGAGTGGGGGAGGTCGCAGGAATCTTCCCCTCCCTCAGGGAGGGGCCCTAATGGGCTAGGCCCCCTCCCCCTCAGGGCCTAAAGGAATGTCGGGGGAAGGCTTCCAGGGACATAAAAGCCTCTGGCCAGACCCAGGAGAGCATGGTACTGACAATCCCTGAGGGACAAGGCATTCTTGGAACAGAGCAGGGCCCAGGGCAGCAGGTGCCCCAGACTCCTTGCTTCCAGAGAAGCACCTGTGCAGGTGCGAAGTGAAGAGGCGCACCTCTGTCACCTCCCCGCCCCGCACACCCCTCACCTCCAGGAGGCCCGGCTTCTTTAGGCCCACCGTGGTCAGGCCCCAAGCCTACGGTCCACACCCACCCCTCACCCAGCTCTCCACCCCCAACGGCGAAGGCGCCACGCCAAGGGCTGGCACACATGTTTCCTGCCTGACACACCACCCAGCACCTCCGTGGGCTGACACGCATGGCTCCCGGCCCTCACGCAGCTCGGCCGCCGCCCAGGCACACGCACGGGCTCACCCGCGGGGCCACTCACACACGTGTGCGCGCTGCTTGGCCACGCTCGGATCCCCTCCTCACTTGCTCCCCCACCATCGGGCTTGCTGGCCGCCCATCCCCGGCAGGGCCCAGGCCGGGGCGAGGGCGCCAACACAGGTTCCTCCCTGACACATGGGAGCCAGCCAGCCTGTTATCTCTCAACCACCAGCCCCCAAGATCAACCCACACACCCGGCAGACCAGGAGGGACCAAGGCTCCTGGGAGGACCTCTCCCCAAGCTGCAGGAAAATCTGGGTGTGTCCCTCGTCGGGGAACTCAGCCCGTCCCTTCCTTCCTTTAAGATGGATCGAAGGGAAAAGGAGCCTGGCAAAGTTAGGGGAGCCGGGGGAGGGAAGGGAGAGGAGGAGGGAGAGGGATAAAAGCACGGGTGGTGGAGGAAGGCCTGGGTGTAGGCAAATGGGGGCCAGAGACGGGGGTGTGGGGGAGGGAGGGTGCTGGCGAGGCCCGGCCCCAGGGAGCTGGGACCTCCCACCCACTGGCTCCGGGAACAGCCTCTCCCACAGCCTGGGCAGGGCAGGGCAGAGCTGGGCCGGGCTGGCAAGGCAGGGGGCGCCGGCACGTGGAGAGCCCGTGGAAGGTCCAGACTCACCCGTAGGGGCCAGGCGGGCAACGGCGGAGGGCTTGGAGGGAGCAGGGCCACAGAGAAGTCCCCGGGGCCAGCCTGCCTGCCTGCCACTTCCTCATCTGCTGGGCCGACTTTCTGTCACCAGAGGGGGAGGGGCGGGCCGCGCGGGGGGCGCCCGCTGATTGGGCGGCCAGCGGGGCCGGAGGCCGGCAGCGCAGGCTCGGCCGGGGCGGGGGCAGAGACTGGGGCGGGCCGCCGGGTCCCGGCAGGAAGCGCCGCGGCCCGGGTTCCCCACCTCTTCCCTCGCCGCCCAGGCCCGCCCTGGCCGATTACAGCGGCCTGGCCACCTCGGGAGCACGCCGTCTCTTCCCGACGTGCAGCCTCGGACCCGGCCCTGTCCCCCGGTGACTGCTCCCCGGCAGGACCGCGCATCTGTGTGCGGCAGGCCCAGCTCAGGGCTCGGGGGAGGGTTCGGCCTTGCCCTCAAAGAGCTCCCTCTCCTGCAGGGTGAGCGCAGAGCGGCGGGCGGGAGCACACTGCGTGTGCTGAGGACGGACTGGTCTTAGCGGGAGGGAAGCCTCACGAGCCTGTACACTTGGAGGAGCCCTAAGCGTTAGGATCTGCTGCGAGGGCTGCCCGGAATGGACGTGGGAGGATACAAGTGGCCCGGGGCAAGCATAGTGAATCACTGGCTAAACTGGCCTTCGAGGTAGTGAAAGGAAAAAAGGGAAATGAAGCTGACTGCGGCTGAATGTAGTAGGTCGTGAAGGCCAAATGAGCGATCTGATTTTTATTCTAGAAGCAGAGGAGAAACAGTAAAGATTTTTGAGGAGACTATAATCAGGCTTGTATCATAAATTCATCAGACGTTTATGGACCACCCAACGTCCCTGCACTCACGGGGCTTGCAGTCTCTCTGGCTTAATCACTTTACTCTGGCAGCTAGTGTGAGGAGGGCACAGGAAGGAGACCAGGTGACAAAGCCAGCCTGACCAAAGAAGATGTGGCAACTGATGGGATTGGAAGAGGCGGACAATGTCGAGCTTTCCTCCAGACAGCTGGACTGGCTCTCTATATATTTATTTATCTATTCTACACCCCAGCCCCCACCTCCACACTCACTAACTGGACTCAACTAGTGGGTGCAAAGGACGGAGTAGATTTTAGTGAAATGGAATTTCTGCCTCCAGCGGCCCCTGGAACAGGAGCACACAACGATCTACTAACTGCTTGCAGGATTGGATTGTGTAAGTGTGGACAGAATTTGGGAATCTGGGCTACTCTGGGCACACTGCCTATGGGGCAGCCCTGCTCCACAAGGAAAATAAACACAGTTTTTAAAAAAAGGTCGGGCACGGTGGCTCATGCCTGTAATCCCAGCACTTTGGGAGGCTGAGGCGGGCGGATCATGAAGTCAGAAGATTGAGACCATCCTGGTTAACACAGTGAAACCCCGTCTCTACTGAAAATACAAAAAGTTAGCCAGGCGTGGTGGCAGGCGCCTGTAGTCCCATCTACTCAGGAGGCTAAGGCAGGAGAATGGCTGACCTCGGGAGGTGGAGCTTGCAGTGAGCCCAGATCCAGCCACTGCACTCCAGCCTGGGCGACAGAGCGAGACTCCCTCTCAAAAAACAGAAAAAAGAATCGGCCGGGTGCGGTGGCTTAAGCCTGTAATCCCAGTACTTTGGGAGGCTGAGGCGGAAAGATCACCTGAGGTCAGGACCAGCCTGGCCGACATGGTGAAAACCCATCTCTACTGAAAATACAAAAATTAGCCGGGCATGGTGGCGCATGCCTGTAATCCCAGCTACTCGGGAGGTTGAGGCAGGAGAATTGCTTGAACCTGGGAGGCGGAGGTTGCAGTGAGCCGAGATGGAGCCACTATACTCCACCCTGGCGAAAGAGCAAGACTCCGTCTCCAAAAAAAAAAGAGGGAATTCGGAAGACGTGGTGGTTGGGAGAATAAGATATTCAGGCCAGGCACAGTGGCTCATGCCTGTAATACTAGCACTTTGGGAGGCCACGGCGGGAGGATTGCCTGAGCTCAGGAGTTCGAGACCAGCCTGGGCAACACAGTGAAACCCCGTCTCTACTAAAACACACACACACACACACACAAAAATTATCCGGGTGTGGCGGCATACGCCTGTTGTCCCAGCTACTCGGGAGGTTGAGGCAAGAGAATTGTTTGAACCTGGGAGGTAGAGGTTGCAGTGAGCCGAGATTGTGCCACTGCACTCCAGCCTGGGCGACAGAGCGAGACTCTGTCTCCAAAAAAAAAAACAAAAAACAAAAAAAAAGGTGTTCATAAATGGTAGGATAGGCTGGGGATGGTGGCTCACGCCTGTAATCCCAGCACTTTGTAAGGCCGCGGCAGGCAGATCACTTGAGCTCACAAGTTTGAGCCTAGGCAACATCGTGAGACCCTGGCTCTACAAAAAATACAAAAAATTAGCCAGGCATGGTGATGCATGCCTATCGTCCCAGCTACTCTGGAGGCTGAGGTGGGAGGATGACTTGAGCCCAGGAAGTGGAGGTTGCAGTGAGCCAAGATCACGTCACTGCACTCCAGTCTGAATGACAGAAACCTTGTCTCTAAATAAATGAATAAATAAATGACTCCACAAATGGTGGGATATAGCTATGTGAAAGTTTAGTCCTAGAGCTTAGGTAAGAGGTCTGAGCCAAAGTACAGATATGACCCAGCCCATTAGTACCCACCCTTGAAAGGAAATGGCAGAAGAATTCACTATTTAAAAAGCTCCAACACTAAGATCCTAACTGATCTGGTCCCTGCCTTGTCCTCTCATTCTACCTGTGACACTCTCCTGGGCCCCACCCAGTGCTTTAACCATTCCCCGAGGATGTGAGCATCTTTCATACCCCCCTCAACCCGCACCCCCTGGCTCAGCACAAGGAACAGTCAGGTCTCCTAGGCAGTAAATCACTCCCTCCTCTTGCTCCCACAATTGTAATTATCTGCTTATCCGCATCGCAAAACTGTAAGTTCCTCTCAGTATGGGCCATGTTTTGTCATCTCTGTATCTCCAGCATCTGGCCCATTATCTGGTACTCAGTTGACCCTCTACGTTTGTTGAATGAATGTTAGTGTGAATGGGATGATGTGGGAAAGGAAGAGAGGCCAAGGGAACCAGAGTCAAGGGGAGAAGACAATAAGAATTTGAAAGCCTTTCCATTTCCCTTGGGAACAGTATCACTGAGTCCATAAATATTTATTGAAAGCCTGTGTTCCAGGTATACTCCAGTGATGTTGGGTGTGACCTTATGTAAGTTGCTGAACTTCTATAAAATTGGAGCAATAAGAGTACCTATCTCATAGGACTGCTGTGAAGACTGAAGGAGATAACACATGTAAAGTGCTTAGCACTGTTTCTGTCTCAACATTTAATGGAGAAGGTGGGAAAGTGCCCAAAATATCAGGAAGATACATACTTATATGTAGATTCATGAGCATTCTTTTAATAATATTTCCTAAACAGTTACTCTGTGCAAACCACTGTTGTGAGAGCACTATTGAGAGATTTTGGATTAAATGTCCATCATAAGAGTGCACTAGAGACAAAGAAAGCAGACTATTATAGATGATGAAACCATCCCAGAGGCCAAACGCAGTAGTGATAGGAAACTTCAACTGTGTATTTATTTACCTGGACCATATTGGTAAATGACCATGGCAAGCCCTCAATAAATGCTGACTGATTACATGAATGAACATGCTCAAAGACAGTTGTTCAGCTCTTGTCCCAGGTTGTATCACACCCCTCTCCCCTTTCCTGAGTTTCTTTTGTTCAGTTTGGCAAACTGAACAAAAATGGATCGGAGCAAGCATCTTTAAATATCTGATATAGACCACTTAGCCCCAAATCCTACCAAATGGCATCTTCATGGCCCTGGGGTTCCTGCAAAACACTCAGTCTGATAGGAAAGACAGACATATAGATGAGCAATTATATATGTGGTGAGTGTTCCCATAGAGATAAACCCAGAGGGTTATGAAAGCACTGGTGTGCGGGGGCACCTTAACTCAGTGTGGAGGCTAATTCTTGAAGATGATGCAAAAATGACACTTAATTGAGCATTAAAGGTCACTTTCTAGGCCGGGTGAGGTGGCTCATGCCTGTAATCCCAGCACTTTAGGAGGCCGAGGTGGGTGGATCACCAGAGGTCAGGAGTTTGAAACCAGACTGGCCAACATGGTGAAACCCCATCTCTACTAAAAAATACACAAAAATTAGCCAGGCCTGGTGGCAGGCGCCTAAAATTCCAGCTACTCAGGAGGCTGAGGCAGGAGAACCACTTGAAGGCAGGAGGCAGAGGTTGCAGTGAGCCGAGGTTGCACCACTGCACTCTGACCTGGGCGCCAAGAGTGAGACTCCATCTCAAAAAAAAGAAAAAAAAAAAAGACACTTTCTAGAAAGCAGGGAAAGGCATTCTAAACAGAGTGAAGCATGTATGTGAAGGCATAGAAGCAAGAGATGTGGCGGATTTGGGAACGCTAAGTAGTTTGGTATGACTCCAGTTCAGAGGGCATATGGAAGGACAAGAAAGGCATGAGTCAGTTTATGAAGAGCCTTGCATGCCATAAGAAGAAGAATGGATTTTATTCTGTTCGTTTTTCAGCCCTGGCTGCAACTAGAATCAACTGGGGAGCTTTTAAAATATCAGTGCCTGGCTCTCACCTCCAGATTGATGCTAGATGGTTGTTCTCAATGGGAAGAGGCCGAAGCATGTTTATATCCTGTGTGCAGAGAGACAATGGGATCCAGCATACACATTAAGAGAGCAGCCTCTGGCTAAGGAGAACGGAAATAGAGTAAGTTCGTCAGTGGAATGGGAGGAAATTGAGGGAGTCTAAAGGAGTCTATTTTTTCCTTCAGTCAGATGTCAGGTATTTGCTGAACGTGGGGGATGGGTAGGTGGTAGGATAAGGAATTGTAGGGAAGTGGTACAGTCTAGAGTAGCTGATGATGGAATGCTGGGAAAGCTTGGTGAACAGAGTGGAAGGCCGCGCTGGGTGGGAGACCATAAGGAGTGTACCAGTTTAGAAGGCTGTGATGTTCTCCAGCAGAGCTAAGTGAGTGGGAGTCAGTAAAGCGGAAATAGGGATCTGTAGGGAAGCCAGATGGAAGGCCTTGCTTGGGAGAGGGTTCAGTGAAGGCTGAGTAGACTAAACTAAACCAAGGGTACACTGATAAACTGGAGAAACTGAAGAGGTCAAGGAACTCATAGGTTTGATAAGGATGAAGGCCAGGTACAGTGGGGAAAGGAAACCCAGTCCAACAACTAAAATTCCATCCCTTTCATGGAGCCTTCCTGACTAATGGGAAATGAGGTGGCGACTTCCCCCAGGTCCCACCCTGTCTGACTCACTCCTCACTCACTGCTCTTCAAAGGGCCCGTCTCCATCCTCTTTCTCAAGAAGATAAACCATGGATGTCGTTTCTCCAGAAGTTCAGCCTGAAAATCACTATCTGTATGAACTCGATTCCCATGATTTTCTGAGGCTTTATATGTTTCAGCACAAATATTAAATGGAGGTAGGATCAGAGAAACAGAAATGGCAATGAGGAAAAAAATGGAAAAAGGTACGCCTGCATGTTCATGAGTGAGTGAGTGAGTGGAAGAGTGGAGGGAAAACACAATAAGAGACGGGGTATCAGTTATGAACAGGAACTGAAGGTCCAGATTGAGGGGCAACAGAACTGGCAGGTGGAGATGGAAGCAGCCTCCTGGGGGCTGTGTCAAGCTTCTCCATTTTCCATCCTGTAAAGGACAAAGGACACTTCCTACACAGTACCCACGCAGAAGAGGTGATGGGAGGGTTAGCCTGTGAGGATGGGAGAGCGAAGATGAGGGCAAAGAGTTTGCCAGTTAATAATTCTGCATGTCGGCCGGGCGCGGTGGCTCAAGCCTGTAATCCCAGCACTTTGGGAGGCCGAGGCGGGTGGATCACGAGGTCAGGAGATCGAGACTACCCTGGCTAACATGGTGAAACCCCGTCTCTACTAAAAATACAAAAAACTAGCCGGGCGTGGTGGCGGGCGCCTGTAGTCTCAGCTACTTGGGAGGCTGAGGCGGGAGAATGGCGTGAACCCGGGAGGCGGAGCTTGCAGTGAGCCGAGATCA